>NC_045428.1:314749524-314793918 GCF_902635505.1 Sarcophilus harrisii
GTTTGGCAATAACACAGAAATGAATAAGTGTGATGCCTACAACAAAAATGGAGAAGTGATTTGTATCAGCCAATTAAATAAAAACGGCTTAAAACGACATTGAGAAATATGGAATGTCATAAATACACATGACAAGTACATATATATATGTGTGTATATATATATATAGTTTACTTGTGTCTTTATTCCATTTATGATCATGAAGACAGATAAAATTTATACGTGTGTGCCATATATATGGCACGTTTGTTGCCATAAATAATACATCAATGTCAAACATTTGTTTTTGGTCTTCCGCCTTCAGTCACGCTGATGATGATCTCTAGGTATTTCTTTTCCACCTGATTATATAATCTCCTGATATCTTGGACAAAGTTTGAACCTTGAGAGCAACAACAGCAGCAATAAATGAAGCGTCTCAATGAAATGTTTTTTGTTTTTTTTTTAACAACAAAAGGGAGAGAACAGTAAGAAGAGGATACAACTTATATTGTATTTAATTTATGCTTTAACATATTTAACATGTATGGGTCAACCTGCCATCGAGGGGAAGGGATGGGGGGAAGGGGGGGGAATTGCGACAAAGGTTTAGCAATTGTCAATGCTGTAAATAAAAAGCTATTTTAAAAGAAGAAGAGGATACAAACATCAGTGACACTTTTATTACTTTTTTAAGAAATTTAACAAAAGCTTAAAAAAAAAACCCCAACCCACGTAATAGCATTCCATAGTTAAATCAAATCTTCTTTACCTTCTCCTTTGTGTAATGAAATGCTCGTGGTTGTGAGGTTTATAATAAAATAAAAAGAAAGCAAAATAAAAACTTTGAATGTAAAGGTACTTTGCTGGGTACAACAGTTCTTGGTCTCTTGAGTACAAAATAGCCGAGAGGAGTACCAGGCACCCACTGGCACTTGCCTGGAACTTGATCGTTGTGGGTAACTCAGGTAGGGAATGGGGAGCTACTCAGCTAAATCAACTCTGGGTGACCTCGATGGCTATTATATATAGCGTACGGGAAGGTAGACTGCCCCCAGAAGCACTGCTCTATGTGGTTAGTATGTGGAAGGAATGGATGGCGCAAACTCCGTTTTCATCTCCCAGTTTCCAAAACCCCTTTAACGCATTATTTTCAGATGGAGGATGTATGAGGCAATAAGCTGATAAGAACAGATATTTTCAATTTATTCAAATAATGCTTAAAGTTGACAGATATTTCAATCATACAACATTCTTTGCCAAGTTGGACAATTGGTTTCATCAAACCCTGAAAATAAATGACCGAAGAGACACAGATTTTATCCACCTGCTATCAACTCTGGCCAAAGAACCACGGAGGGTGATAGCAAAAGCTTTATACCAGCTATCAACACTGAAAAATAAAATAAAATAAAATACCAAAGAGGCCACAGAGGTTATAGGGAGAAAGCCTTCTTTATTCCTGGAGAAGGGAAACTACACAGTCATGCCTCTATCTTAGAGGAGAAGCAAGGCAGTCAGACTTGCTACATATAACCACGGTTGCTGCAGGTGCTTCTCTGAGCTCAGGGGCCACCCGGGGCTGGTTTCAGCCAATTCTGTGATTTAACTGCGGCAGAGTTTTTGTAGAGGGTTAGGGGCAAAGGTGCCAAGCTCAGAGCACAGCTTCCTTGCTGGACCTTGGTTCTGGAAAACAAAATGTCTCCTAATAGCAAGGAGGGACAGGAGTTAAAAAAAAAAAAAAGGAGTAGTTTGGGGATGGGGGAACTGACAGTTTGCTGCTGCTAATAAATATACATAAAATGTATATATAGATAAAATCAAAACTATGCCTAATAACATATATGCTTATTGCACGAACATTGCATCTTGTCTAGATCCCCCCTGACCACCACCTACCATGTCTTTATAACCAGTATAAAGGGGCAAGAGCTGGAAATAGGATTGCAAAGGGCAATCTAGAAGGCATATAGAGTCCCAAAGATCAAAGGAGCATAATTTACAATAATTTGTATCATATTTACCAAAATCAACGTCCTGGCAATATGAGCTGAATCAGGGGAAGCCATCTAGATTTTGCTGCCAAAGCCTTTTGGCCCTATGATCTGTCTCTGTCTCTCTGTCTCTCTCTGTCTCTGTGTCTCTCTCTCTGTCTCTCTCTGTCTCTCTCTCTCTCTCTGTCTCTGTTCTCTCTCTCTCTCTCTGTCCTTCTGTCTGTCTCTCTCTGTCTCTCTCTCTCTCTCTCTCTCTCTCTCTCTCTCTTTCTCTCTCTGTGTCTCTCTGTCTCTCTCTCTCTCACGAAATGATACCAATGGTTATGGATTTGCTAACTTTAAATTTTTCCTGATGATTTTGAAATGATTTGAATATGTTAACGAACTGACTCCGAAGTGTCAATCTGCTCCCCTTCATCCCTCCCCTGGAAAAACAAACAAACAAAAAATAAAAAACTTTTAAAAACAAGACTTCAAACTCCTGTCATCCTGAGCCTTCTTCCATCTCCATCTAGGCTCATGCTGTTAATTGCTCCCAAATCTAATGCATGTTTACACGAGTGACAATCTCTGTGTCTCCCTCTCTCCCTCCTCTTTTTCATACTGCCTTCCTGCCTGCCTTTCACCATCCCATCTCTTGTTCCTACACCATCTGTCTGTTTGTCCATTTCATCCCTTGTGCTGTTTGCCCCCACACCCTTCCTACAGAATGCCTGCCCCATTTCATCATTTCATAAATTAACTATCCATTCACATCCTAGTCATAAAATAAGCCACAGAGATATATAACACAATATCTAAATGGATGAAAAGTTCAATTGATGGAGAATATGGATATTTCTACTGCTTTAATCTGATTGTTGTTGTTGGGAGGGGGAAATCCTCTGTGAAAGGGGGGTTAGAAGAGGACCAACGCCAAGACCGACGATGTCTTGACTTGAGCAGTGATTTGGATTTAAGTGAGGCGGAGTTGCAGAAAGCCCTCAGTCTCACTCTTCCTGAGTCACCTAAGTCCAGTAGATGGACAAAAGTCAGGATAAGTGGTGGATGGCCCGGGGTGCAATGGATGCTGACCAAGCTCTAAGTGCTCCACAGTACCTGTTTCAGACTCCTTCCTGGACATCGGAACCCAATGTTCTCATTGGATCATTCCATGGGGTCGCTGTGGGTCGGGGAGTGTTTACGCACTTGGGTTAGACTCTTAACTCATAGAAGGATTTTTGGTTACTCCCTGTGCTGATATGGTTTACCAGGATGTGGCTGCTGTACATGCTACAGCTTCTTGAAACTACAGATGAGAGTCGAGTGCCAGATAGACACCAAAGATGGATGAGCAGCCCTGAAAAGGGCAAGGCAAGCTCTCACATCAGAGGTGCTAGTCCTCCTTGAACACCTCATAGGCTACCTTCTGGTTTTTAATCTCTCTCTCTCTCTCTCTCTCTCTCTCTCTCTCTCTCTCTCTCTCCTCTCTCTCTCCTCTCTCCTCTCTCTCTCTCTCTCCTCCCTCCCTCTCTCTCCCTTTCCCTCTCTCCCTCTCTCTCACCAAGCTCCATCTAATGGACTCCTATACTATCAATCCTTATTGAATTTCCTTATTGATGATTCCTGCAATGACTACCTCCTACTATCTCATTTCATTCCTTTGTCAGACATAACCTACTAGGGCATGGACTTGAATTGGCCTTCTCTCAGGCCAGAACTTGGGTTTAAAAAATTGGAGATTTAGACATTATAAAATAGCATGGTAATGAAATTTATACCAATCAATTTCATTGACCGTATCGCAGAAAGTCAAAATGAAAGATTTTATTTTGGTTCATGGATCCTAGCTGAAAATCCCTGCCTCAGGAAAAATAGAATAGTAACTTGTTTTTTAGTCTTCTGGTTAGGAAAATATGAAGTCAGGTCAAAACGCCCTTTGAAATCTAAAGCTATTTGACATGCTCTTGGTTCTTCACCTGAATCACTGAGATAGTTTTCCAATTGACCTTCCTGCCTCAGATCTTTCATAATTCTAGCCACTATGTTTTTTTTTTAAGCACAGGTCTTCGTTGTCTTACTCAAAATCCAACCTCCCTCTTGGTCACGCACATTAGACATTGCATCTTCTGTCAAGTCCATTCATCTCTGAGAGGTCATTCAAATTACCTGATATGACAACGAGGGACGGCAAAGCATTTCCTAATTGGCACATATGTTGTTGACAAATGCACATCCCTAATACCTTCTTGCAATAAAACCTTATGTTCACTCATTCGATTAGAGCAGGGAAAGGAAAGTGGAGGACTGTAGATCTCTATATAGGAACAATCGTCTATTCCATTTCTTCTTCCAAAATCCCGTGTTATGTGTCGTGCAAGGCTAGAGGATGTATTGATTAAGTTAAGAAAATTATAACAATAGAAAATTCACCTTTTTTCAACTAATATTTAAGATTTATAGGCATTTGTTGCCATTTAGTGATTCTTCAGAAGACTGTTTTTTGGATAATAAAATGTTTGGTTGTAAAATTAGAAGACATAAACGTTAAAAGCAGATAGAAGTAATAGTTACAGAATTGAAAAAGAAAGGAACAAATGTGTTCTACCAACATTCTATGTATACTAGAAATACATTTACTTCTCTTGATTTTCAATCCTAAGACCAAATGAAAGATAGAAAGAAATATTCTTCTTTAAAATTCATTCCATGTATTGACTCCTACGCCACCAGTTGCTTCATCAAGTCTACATTTAGCATCCTGGAATAAAAACTGCTTGCCAACATAGACGTTGCAAGAAAATCTAGTTTGTAGTACTCAGGAGGAGAGAGGAGGGAGTGGCAAGGGTTAACAAAAATGGAGTGCAACGGAGAAGCCCCACTATTAAAACAACCTCAGTGATCATGGTATACCCCTTAGAAGAGGAGTTATCAGGTGTTTTTCAGAGATTATACACTCTTAGGTAAAGACCACTGGTACCAGACTAGTCAGACATATCCTTCTCATAATCGGTGAGGTGATTAATTCATCGATATTATCATTGAGAAATTGCTTTTCTAAAATATCTTCTGCCTTCTCAATAGATGATATGAAATCACTGGGGTCTGAATGTTGGGGAGCATATGATGCTGGTATAGTTGGAATCAGCAACGAAATCAGTCAGGAAACCTTTAAAAAGAGACTGACTGGATACTGGATGAGAAGGTGAATAGAACAGATCCAGATGAAATGAACAGTGAAGGTAAATCTAAGTAGGTCATCTACTGATGATGCAGAAAATAAAATAAACTAAGGATGCCACAAGGAAAAGAATACACATAAATGCAGCACCACATATGAAAAACAAATGAATGCTGAAGCTGCATATCAACAAACATAATTTGGCAATGCCACAGAAAAATTATTCAAGTGTCATGCCTAAATAGAAATAGAAAACCAGTTGGCAAAAGCCAATTAAGTCCAAATGTGTGTATTTCTGAAGGTATTTGATCTAGGTGTAGGTATTTGATATTTGACATTGAACTGATAAAACATATGGCCATACATAGACCGTAAATGCTGATTCTTTTACTACACATCTTTGGTAAAATTCCTGACTTTACCTATCTCCTTTTGGTTATCCAATTTCATTCACCCTGCTGATGTCTTCTGTATCAGTAACAATCAATTGGATAAGTATCTGGGACAAGGTTTGAACCTTGAGAACAGCAACAGCAGCAGCAGCAGCAGCCACAAAAAGTATAAAGGGCCTCCGTGAAACGTTTTTTTAAATACCCAAAGAGAGCAGACATTAAAAAGGGGGCACAGACATCAATGCCAGTTTCAGTACTATTTTAAGTTTGATGTAGATTTTACAAAACCCAATGTAATAACATTCCAGTTTCACATTGAGAGAAAACGATTATTTTTGTCTGGTATTTAATTTCTTTCCCTTCTCTATTTCCTCATTTAGAAATCAGTCCCTGTAGGTTATTCAGGCAGACTTTGAAGTTTAGGACTGATACTGAGAAGAACTCAAATGTGTTCAAAAGAGAAACTTGGGTGAACTAATAGATTCTGACCCATCATGTTTTACTGAGACAGGTCTGGGGATGTGAATAAAAACAATCCCCTTTGACCAACTGTAATATCCATTCTTCTCATTACTTGTTAATCACTCAGAGATGACTTCCACCTTCAGGAACACTCACTCTTCCAAAAGTATATAATAAGCATTAAGTGTTTCCTTTGGTCTCAGGGAGATGGCCAAATAACCATCTTTCTATTAATAAGATGCTAGCATTATTAATAAAATGACTAATTATTCAAAAATCATGTCTCTCAATTTTTTTTATACACCAAACAGAAAATCTTCCCCTTCCCCCTTCTTTGTTTAGGAACATATTTATGGTTACCAGGTTTATAATAAATAACAAAACAAAATAAAACTTAAGACTCTTAACCACCACCCCCACCCCCACCCGCCCTCACCAAGGACCATATATAATAGCAACAAGAGAACTGTTCTGTTCTGCACACATATACTGTATCTAAGATAACCTCTTTAACTAATAATAATAATAACTCTTTAACTTTATCTAAGGTAACCTCTTTAACGTGTATAGGACTGCTTGCCATCTGGGGGAGGGGGTTGAGGAAGGGAGGGGAAAAATCGGAACAGAAGTGAGTGCAAGGGATAATGTAAAAAATTACCCTGCCATGGGTTCTGTCCATAAAAAGACTTTTTTTTTTTTCTGTATTAAAAAAAAAAATCACCCTTTGTTAGTTATTCAGGCAGACTTTGAAATGCAGGACTGATACTGAGAGGAAGAACTTAAATCTGTTCACAAGTGAAACGTAGGTGAATTGGTGGATTCTGGGCCATCCTGTTTCACCATTTGTGAATTACCATTCAGGCCTGAATGTCCTCCCCCATTAAAACCAAACAAAAGAAAAAACTCAAGCGTTCTTGAGGAGTACTGCCAATTTTCCGTTCCTTATCAGGTGCACATGGGCGCTCTATCCAAATTGGGCTGATCAATTAATAGGCTGCAGTCTCCGGTGAGGCAGTTTGGGCGAATGACGTCAGCAAGGGACAGACCATTATGCAGATGAGAGAAGGCTTGGGTCGGCGTATTCTCTAAGCAGATCAGCTGGTGCTCGTGAGAAAGGTGGATTTTCGAGGTGCTGGGGGACAAAGGAGAGTTGTTGGAGGTCGGAGCGCTTGAGGATGTGCGTGGTTCTTGTGTGTGGGGCGTGTGTGATTGATGTGTGGGAGCGTCGCTGGAGTGATCCTGTGTTTAGAGTATGTGCGTGTGGAGGGAGCGCTGGAGCGTGGTGTGAATGAGCATACTTACCTGGCAGGGGTGATTCCATGATCACGAAGGTGGTTTCCCCAGGGCGAGGCTTATCCATTGCACTCCGGATGGGCTGACCCCTGCGATTTCCCCAAATGCGGGAAACTCGACTGCATAATTTGTGGTAGTGGGGGACTGCGTTCGCGCTCTCCCCTGATTTCGAGTCTTCAAAAAACAGTTAAGGTACATCTTTCAGATAGGCACTAAAGCTTCTGTCTTTGTCCCTTGCAAGTTAAGACCACTTACGATATTTCTGCTAATTTTTTGATGTTTAAGACATACGTGAGCAATGGGCAATTTTTGAATTTTCATTCGCCTTTACAAGACTAGGTGTTCCAAAAAATTATCCCTCCCACCCCTTCCATAGGCAGGGATTTGGGGACATATTATGCTAAATGCAGTTCTATACGCATGCACAAGAAAAATCAGATCAAAAAGCAAAAAAATGAGGAAGGAACCAAGACATAACGATATAGTTATCGTGTGATCCACACTCAGTCCCTGCAATTCTCTCTCTGGATGCAGAGGTCTACCTTCCTCACAAAAACCACTGAAACTGGCCTGAATCATCTCGTTGTTGTGATCATCCCCATGATCTTCATATAATCCTGCGGTGGCTGTGCACGATGTTCTCCTGGTTCAACTCATTTCACTTACCATCACTTCGTGTAAGTCTCTCCAGACTTCTCCGAGATCATCCTGCTGATCGTTTTGTTATAGAACAAAATGCATGTATCATAATTTATTAAGCTATTCTCCAACTGATGGGCATCCACTCACTTTCCGGTTTCTTGCCACTACAAAAAGGGCTGCTACAAATATTTTTGGCACACATAGGACCTTTTCCCTTTTAATGATCCCTTTGGGATACAGGCCCACTGTGACATTGCTGGATCAAAGGGTATGCACGGTTAGGTCGACTTTGGGGGAGTAGTTCCAAATTGCTCTCCAGCATGGTTGGATCAGTTCACAACTCCACCAACAATGCACTAGCATCCCCAGTTTTCACATTTTTTCCTATCATCTTAGCCAGTCTGAGAGGTGTATAGTAAGACAACCTCAGAGTTGTCTTGATTTGCATCAATAATGATTTAGAACATTTTTTCATATGACTACAAATGGTTTTAATTTCTTCATCTGAAAATTGCTCATATCTTTTGACCATTTATCAATTGGAGATTTGACTTGAATTCTTATAAAGCCCGAGTCAATTTTCTGTATATTTTAGAATCGAGGTCTTTATCAGAACCGGTAGATGTAAAATCCCTCCTTCCCCCCACCCCTGTAGAGGGCTGAGACTCTGAAAAGGTGTGCTTGAATCACATAACAGAGCACTTAAGGTTAATTATCTATTGGATGTGAGATAATGGCTCTATAAGCATGTACTTATGATGCGGGAAAGATTCCAATCTTTGATTCCCAACCCCCCAGCTAATGTAAATTACCCTTTGACTCACAAATCCTGGTCCCTTTGAATTCCAATAGAAGATCCGGACCTGTCCCAGCCCCACCTGGATCTGAGCCAACTTTGGGGCTACACCCCAAAGCCCCTCAAGCTAAGTCTCCGACTTAAAGACTTAAAAGGACCACACTGGGAACCCCTCTTTGCAGAGATTCCAAACATGGTAGCCATGTGAGGACCCTCTGTCCACTGGACCCTCTGTCCAGTGCCCTCCTTATCTCTACCTTCAGCTATCTCCTACTTTTAAACTCAGTAATAAACCTCTTTTATTAATCTAGCTCTCTGGGCCAATAAATGCTTTTATTAGGAATTCCCCGCAGCTACTAGACCTCAAATACCACCATATCCTTGCGCCGAATCCAAGGGGGTTGCAGGGGAACTCTGTTTGACTCCCTGTACCCCAAACTTGCCACTAGACCTTAACTAAACCCTAATTTCATTTAGGTACCCCAAATGTAGACCTCAACATGTGGTCTACACCTCAACATTTGGTTCCTGACCTCAACACTTAGATGATATGGTAATGTCATGGCTCTCCTCACCACTGGCACCTGCTGAATGGGTGGGAGTGAGCTAATCCTAGGCAAGGATTGGAGGACTGAGGGAAAGAGGTCAGAGGCACTTGGCTGCAGGACAAGGAGGACAGAAGCTGGATAATCTGGACTCCAGAATCCTTGATACATCTTTGGCAAGCCACATGTGGCAGCTTGCCTGCCTCCTTCACTTCTCCCCCTAAAGATCAAGAACTTTGGGATCCTGATTCTGACTGATCCTGAACCTCCAGGGAGCTAGCCAGTTTATTGCTTCCTTTCTAATCTCTTCTGCATTGGTTCTGTTGTACACAAAACTTTGTAACTTGAAATAATCAAAATTATCAAATTTTCACTATATGATATACTATAGTTCTTCTTTGTCCACAAATTCCTTCCTTCTCTACAGATCTGAGAAGTGGTCTAGCGTAATGGGCTGAGGTTTGAGCTGATGCACTGAGCTCCCAAGTACATGAGGCTAGATAGTAATTGGACTATACTCTATTAATATACATGATTGGATAAAGAATGGTCCCTGCCCACTCTCCCTGCAAGTCCTGATGTGTTGTATAGGAAATGACGATTTTGGTGGGTGGAGGCAGAGAGAGAGACAGGAAGAGAAGCTGGGAGAGATTGGGCTGGGTTCGAGACTCCGAGCTGCTGGTTGTGTGGCTGCTGGTCGAGCTAGCTTCTTGACTCAGCTGCACACATTGCTATCGCCGATTCTCTTCCACCTCCGATCCTTCTTCACTGAGAATAAAGACTGACGATTTTCCCCTAACCTGAATTCCTGTCTCGTGCTGATCTTAAAATACACGATCTTCTCAGTCTAGTCTTTATTCTTCGATTTTGCTTATAGTGAAGAAGGGACCCTGAAACTCTAAAATCTTCTTCAATTCTGCCTCAGTGAGGGACCCCGCCCCGAGGGAAACAAGATAAACAGTTTCATTCTGTTATCTAGGTGGGGTTGGTTCAGTCCTGAGCTAAAAGAATTCCAATCCTATTCAATTAAAGATCTTCTATTCAATTCAACTCCACCCACCAGCTTCATTGGAAGGGGGAGCAGGCCTCCCTTGCAGCCAAAGACCTCCTTATAAAAATGGCAATTAAAAGCTCATTTCTTTGCAGAGGTTCTAAACATGCCATGCTATGCCATGCCATGCCATGCCAAGGAAGCCTCTGCTCATTGGATAATATTCCTTTCCGGTGCTACCCTCTCTTTATCCTCACCTATTTCCCCAATGAGACTTTATGCCTCTCTGTCAGGATTTCTAACCTTACTCCCCAATACCTATAATAAATCTCTTTTATCAATCTAGGCTTTGGGGTTTGTAAATTCCTTTACCGAGAATCTCTGTGTCTCCAGAAGGGGGTTCCCCAAAACTCCCTACCCTTGTGCCAAATCCCAAGGCGGGTGTAAGGGAGCCAAACCTCTCCATTTGGTTCCCTGAACCCTGAACCTGCCACTAGACCTTATCACTCCCTGTGATCACCAAAAATCCTGATCTCATTTTGGTTCCCTAAATCTAAACCTTTCATTTGGTTCCCTACAAAAGGGAACCCAAAACTCCAAAACCATCATATTTTTGATTCCCTAACTGGGAACCCTGAAAACTAGATTAAATCATCAATAGTATCACACTTTGTGTCTAAATCATGAAGTTTTGGTATTCACAAGTGGTATGGTTGTTGATTTCTAAGCAGGGATTCCTAAGCAGTCTACCATGAACTCCTAGGAGCATAATCCTTTTTGAGGTCTCTTGTGCTACTACTGACTACCAATTGCCTGTATAAACGATTTTTAACTTTTTTTTTTTTTTTTTTTTTTTTAAGTTTTGAGTTCCAGATTCTATTTTTTCCTACTCTCTCTTCTTCTGACATGGGAAACATTCTGGTCTAGGGTATACACGTACAATAATGTGAAAGAAACATTTCCACGTTCTGGAAGAAAACTTGAAAGCCTTAATTCTCCCCTTCTTCCCCTCCCCCCCCCAAAAAAAAAGATCGCCTGATACTCTACCCAGTTGTTTTTGTCTTTGGCTTTGTGGTGAAATTTGGTGCCCATGGTGATCCTGAGCAGTCAAAGTTTTGGTTTCAAACTAAATGTAATTTTTTTTTCAATGAACGAAAAATTTATTCTCCCTCCCCCCCCCTCGCCACTACCATAAAATAAAAATCGTCTGAACTCGTACCAGTAGACAGGCAAAAACAGCAGCCTGGATAATGCTGACCTTAACAAAAAAGAAAAGGCCTCGAATTCTCCAACCTGAATATATCACCCCTCCATCAGACGACAGGAAGCATACGTTATGAGCAGTCCCCAGGAATCTGGTTTGGTCCCTGTGCTGATCAGAATTTTTAATGTGCACGTAGTAGTGACGGATTTCTAGTCCGTGGGTTAGTTTCTTAGGAAGCTACGGTTGTTGTGCATGGTTGTGGGGGAAGGGGTGGGGAAGAGTCAGCTTGTCTTTTGGTTTTTTCCCTTTGGAGAAAAGTTAAGGTTTCTTTCACTCATTGCTCTAACTTAGAGTGTTTGTGACTGCTCCCGACTAAGTAAAGATGTTTTGTGGACATGACATACCAGCTGCTTGGAAAACTCCCCCTGGACTTCCACTCGGGAAATAGCTCTTCCACTTGCAAAACCAGCTTAACCTTTGGACTTCCTTTCTGCACATGAAGCTACTCCCCTGGAGGGAAATGCACCGTTCCCAGCCGTACTGCAATACTGATCGATGCATGCAGTAGATGCAGCAAACTCCTAGTCCATCTCCCAAGGTCAAAAATCCATTTAATATATCGTCCTCAGATAGAGGACATATCAGTTATTGAACTGATAAGAACAGATACTACACTTGATCTTCGCCAAAAGGCCGAGAAGCGATAACCACGCTTTGACAATGTCACACTCTGGGGCAGCTAGATGGCAAAATAGATAGTGCACTGGCCTTGTAGTCAGGAGGAGTTCAAATTCAGCTTCAGATGTTTCACCCTTCTCAGCTGTGTGACCCTGGGCACTTAACCCCAATTGCCTTTAAAAAAAAAAAAAAAAAAAAAAAAGGAGAACGTCACTCATTGCCTCAAGTGTCTACTTCCACAGAGAAAGATTTTTTTCGTGAAGGGGCAGAATCCTCCTGTCCAGCAGTGGTCATCTAACTTTGACAGACCATTTATCATATGCTGTGCATCCTGAGTTTCAGCAGCTGACGCAATACCCTGCTACAAGCTGTTACTTTGGTCATTGGCAACACAGGAGAAGACAATGAGAGGTGCAAACTCATCTGATCCAACCTCATAACCGACTTCACTAGAGCTACCCACTTTTTTGCTCTCCTTGACATCTGATATCACAGTCAACTGGTGAATATAAAAACCAATTCAGAAACCTGCTTATGAAGGAGCTGTCACCAATTTTATTTCTTTTTTTCCCCAATTACATATAAAGACAAATTTTTTAACCTTCATTTGTTTAATAAGATTTTGAGTTCCACACTTTTCCCACTTTTTCTCCCTTCTCCCAAAGATGATAAACAATTTGAGATAGGTTATACATAAGCAATCACACAAAACATATGTTCATATTAGGAGAAACAGAACAAAAGGGAAAAGCACTATGAAACAATAAATAAAATGAAAATGGTTTGCTTCTATCTCCCTTCAAAGTCCATCAGTTCTTTCTCTGCCATGTCCTTTTTCTATCATGAATCCTTTGAAACTGTCTGTGACCACTGCATAACTGAGAAGAGGTAAGTCTATCATGGTTGCTTATAGAACAACATGACTGGGTAGGATGTTTTTTTGTTTACTTCACTCAGCAGCAGTTCATGTAAGTCTAGGTTTTTCTGAAATGTGCCTGCTTGTCATTTCCTAGAGTACAATCATTTTCTCATATGTCCACAACTTGTTCAGTCATACCCCAATCGATGGGCGCCCCCCTCGATTTCCAATTCTTTGCCACCATGAGAACTTCTATAATTTTTATATATATATATATATATATATATAGATCCCTTTTCCTTTTTTATGAACTCTTTAGCATACAGACCCAGTAATGGTATTGCTGGATCAAAGGGTATGAACAATTTGGTTACTCTTGGGCATAGTTCCAAATTGCTCTTGTTAATGGGCATGGTCTCTAGAAACTGTGAATAGTTGGAGCCACATGAAAGTCTCAGGCCTTGAAACAGATTTTAGAGATCAAGCAGTGGTTTAATTAATCACTTTCAGAGTGAGGAATATAGTTTGCAAACTGGAAGTTGTCCTGGCCAGAAGACTTCCTCTCCTGTTGCAGGAAAGATGGAGATTTTATATACAAATCATTAGTGGGAAGAGAGGGAGAAGGTATCCACACAGTCATTTTCAGGTTTCCCATGACAAGCCCAAGAGTGCAACACAATATGGGAGTCCTGTTGGACTCTCCAGTTCTTACATGATCATTTCAAACTTGGTGGGGAACAGGATCAGTCTTGTGACTGGAATAGGTTTTGCACGCTTTGATTTGCTTAACTCAACATACACAGAAGAGCATTGTCAAGAATTGATTGATCATTTCAAGCTGCCTTGAAGGTATCTGACTCCCAAACCAGAAAAGGCAGCTCTGAGAAAACTAAATTATTAGTTTATTCATTACACATATCATCTTGGTAATTGTGAAAAGCATAATCATAATTTCCCCACACTCTCCAGAATGGCTAGGTCAGTTCACAACCAACAATGCATTAGTGTCCCCGTTTTCCCACATTGCCTTCAACATTTACATTATCTTTTCCTGCCATCTTAGCCATTCTGATAGGTGTGAGGTGTGACTTCAAAGTTGTTTTAATTTTTATTTCTCTAATCAATAGTGATTTAGAGCACTTTCCCCCATATGACTATAGATGGTTTTAATTTCTTCATCTGAAAATGGTCTCTTCATATCCATTGACCGTGGTTGTATTCTTATAAATTTACTCCCTTCTCTATACATTTTAGAAATGAGGCCTTTTATCAGAAACACTGGCTGGAAAAATGGTTTCTCAGTTTTCTGTTTTCTTCCTAATCTTGGCTGCATTGGTTTTGTTCATGGAAAAAAAAAAAAACAACTTTTTAAATTTGATGTAATCAAAGTGATCCAATTTGCATTTTATAATGTTCTCTACTTCTTTGGCCATAAATTCCTTCTTCTCCAAATATCTGATAGGTAAATTATCCCTTATTCTCCTCATTTGCTAATGGCATCACCCTTTATGTCTAAACCATAAACCCATTTTTAGCTTCGATTAAGTTTCAAATGATATTCAAGATAATGAGATGTTATTTATAAATTGATTGTTATGGATGTAATCGGGTGGAATGAAGGTACATAAAACATATCACCTATGTGAGTAAAGTTTGATGGTCAAAAAGAAATATGTGGAGTCATATTCTTGGCCGGAAGTCAGAAAGATCTTTCTGAGCCCAAATCATGCCTCAGATACTTACCTGCTGACTTTTTGAAATTTGTGGTTCAACACCCGATTAGTTGTGATAGTAGACTGATGATATTCTTAAATTGGTGGATTTCCCATGTGACTCGATTATTGATTTTGAGTAAGACTTCACCAAGAAGTTCTTAATAGTTTCTGAGGGCATTCTGCCAATAAATGTCTATCTGTTGAGTAGCTGTTAAGTCAGCTAGCCGAAGACCAGACGTGAAACAGATTTTTTTGGAAAGCGAAGTTGGAACGGTTTGTTCCCACTTCATTTTACCTGCCCAAAAATATTCAGTCATGCTGAAAATGCCAGTGTTTTCAGCCCTTTCTATTGCTCGGAACTCTGACGAGACAAGGGAACACTCAAGGAAACCAGGGCGTCCATGAATTGCCCGTTCCACATCAAAGTGACCAGGGCTTTTGGAGGCATTTGAATTTGAGAAAAAGTAAGTATGGAAGAGAGGAGAATTATGTAAAAGTTGAGAAAAAGAGGCAGCATGGGTTTCTGGTTGACAGGAAAGGTTGTTTTGTTTTTATTTTGTTTTGAAGCTAATTTAAATTGTGTTTTTAAAACATACAAGAATTAAATTCTTATTAAATTAAATTAAAATTCCATCTTGTAAAAAAAAAAAAAAGGAATGAATTTCATCATGAGATTCGTGAATATATGGGCAGCTAGGTGGCAACATCCCTGAAGTCGGAAGGACCTGAGTTCAAATTTGGTCTCAGACACTTAACACATCCTAGCTGTGTGATCCTGAGCAAGTCACTTAAACCCAGTTGCCAAAAAAAAAAAAAAAAAAAAAAAGATTCAATGCTACATGCTACATGGAATAAATAATTTGTAATACTTTCAGCCTGGTGTACATTTTGTTGTACCTCATTTTCATCATATATGGCATAAATCCTTCCCAGGAAGTTATTTGGAAATGAAGACAATTATGTATTTTTCTACGCAAACCAGACATAATCCTAAGGAAGAGTTGAGAGAGAAAGAGAGAGAGAGAGAGAGAGAGAGAGAGAGAGAGAGAGAAGGCACTTGAAAATGGTCAACAGTCTGAGTGGAAAAACATTTTCACTTTCTCATTAAAGGCTCAGAGTGGCAGCTACTCAGCATATTGCATAACTTATTGCAAACGTAAATTATGAGAAAATAAGCCTCATTTCCGAAAAATTATTGCTATTTATGTAGTTTTAAAATAAAGTGCATGTGTGTTTGTGGAGGAGGCAATTTAGACGCCAAAAGGGAAAAAAAATCCTCATCCAGGGTTGCATAACTTAATGTCATTTTCCAGTCTAATCAATAGCTTCACACAGGAGAGTATCTTCTTGCCGGAAAAAAAAGTGCTAAAATGTGGTAAAGATCCGTCCTGGGAAAACCATCTTCGTGATCATGGAATCGCCCCTGACAGGTAAGTATGCTCAGTCACACCACACTCCAGCGCTCCCTTCACACACACACACACACACACACACACACGCACACTCTAAACACATAATCACTGAGTGACGCTCTCCCACAGATCAATCACAAGCTCCACACACAAAAGCCTCGCGTACACGCAAGCGCTCCAACCCCCGCTTACTCACTTTCGCCCCTCAGGCTCTCAAAATGCACACAAGACTTCATCTGCAGACCATAACCTGGCCTTTACTGAAGTCATTCGCCAAAACTGACCCAATAGATCGCCATCTATTGGCCGTCAGACAAACCTGGCAGGAGCATGGACATAGAACGGGAATTTGGGAATACTCAGCCTGAGCTCTGGAGAACATAGTGAGGAGCTTTTAAGTCTCTCCTTTGTGGTCTATTTACAACCGAGTTTTACATCCCTAAGGTTTATTTCTTTAAATTTTTACATTGCATTTTTAATATCACCAGGTATTTCATGTTTTATCTCTGTAAAATGTAAGGTGTGTAAGATCCAAGCTACCTGTAAATCTATTCACTTAAATATTAGGTGAATAAAATATTGCATCACTACCTTACTTATGAACTGGTGGAAGGAAGAAGAAATCAATCTTCTGCTTCTGGTTGTAGAGCCAGGCATTGGACAGGTGATTCATGGCTGAGGCTACTGATTTCGTTCAATTGGTCTGGCTCATCAGCATTTCCAGGGTTCCCTTAGCCACATGGGAAGGACAAGAATGACTCCCGACCTTACAGCCAGAAGACTATGGCATCTACCTTCTAAATGGCTCTCGGCAGGGATAGTTTGAAAAAAGCAGCATCAAATGTATGGTTCTGACTTCTGGCAGCTGCCTACTGAGCTGCCTGCTGAGGCAGTGTCTGAAATTTGCATCTGAATGGAGAGGTGTTCTTTCCTCTTGGTTCCATGATCTTCCTTTTTGGCTCAGAAAGAGCAGAGAAGAGTTTGATGTGAGTAGCTTGAATTCTTCTATAAATAATAGTTAATTTGTAAGCCACAAATTTGATAGTTTCAGGATTTGGACAGATACTACTACCAGACTGTCATCTTGGGATAATAAGAACTATACCGCCACTCTCACAACCATTGCCATCACCTTCCAGGACAGAGAAACTACTTTTCAATTAGCCACAGTTGTCAAAATCCAGAAATTTCAAACAGTTTGCTATCTTCTGACTTAAGAACAGTACGAAATGTATTGTAACACACTTAGAGGTGAGGTTTTGGAAGAATGGGATCTGACCAGTGACACAATGTTAATGTGGAACTCCATTAGTTAAGAGTGGAGACACAGATAGATGGATGAATAGATACATCCATACAGACACACTATACATATGGCTGTATACATAATGAGAAGCGACACAGTTCACTGAATCAATTTTAGAGAAAAGAATTTCTTTTTATTTTAGCAACCTGAAAATTCCTTGTCATTATGTAAAAGAGAAGTGACAGCATAGTATGCACATATGTGTCATTATTTATATGCAAACATATATTTGTGTGTTTCAAAATCATGTTTTTCTTTTTATTTCTACCATGCACTTAGAATCAGCATGTAAAACAACAGCAACATGAATGTCAGCTTAAATGTTTAAATTAAAATTATTTAAATAAAAATAATATAGCATGGCTCACTCAAGCTGCCTTACTAATTCTCTCTCCATGATGTAACACTGTAACTGTGTCTGCAAGTGTGTCATACCTGAGAGAGTGGAAGGTTCCATAGACAAGTTAGAGGACCTGGGTTTACCCAGGTCTTACCTGTGCCCCTAAATACCTCTGTGACCTTGGGGATAGCATTTAACTTACCTGGCCTTCAGGTTCTTCAACTGGAAAATGAAGAGACTATCCTAAGATAGACCAAAAGGCTTCTTGCCACTTAAGTTACTACCCCCTTTTTTGACTACATGTCAGTAAAGATCAGTGAAAGAGAACTAAATAGAAACCAATAGCCAAATAAACATATCAAGATCAGGAAGAATCAAGAGTATTGGAACTACAGGCAAACAACTTAGGTAGAGGTCAGAGTTTCCTAGGTTCTGGGAAGTAGAAGAGGAGGTACCCATTCAGACAAACTCAGTTCATCTTTGGAGGTCAGCGTGCCCACTCCAAACAGGGTGACTTATCCTGAAGGATACCTGGGTGGGAGGAAGAGACTTTCCCTTCTTCATAGAAGGTACAGGTACCTAGGCCTGAAGTACAGAACCCCTTACAGGTTTTTGTTCCTGAACCTCCCAAAAGGAAGTACAAATCTGGGTTAAGGAGGGATCAATGGTATGGCAACCTTTCCTTCTCCCTAGAAAGAAATATGAGCTGACAAGGTGACTGGGAACAGAAGATGAAACTGTCAACTATGGTAAGCACATAAAGGACAATTCATCTTGAAGGCAGGAATGAGACCTAACAGATCTATGCTATTTTTTCCCCTTCCTTTTATGGGTTAGGTTCGAGATGTGACCTGTTTTTCCTCCAAGATAATTTAAACTTTTAAGTAGAAATCTGTTTTCTCTCAGTTTCTCCTCTGTTGATAATTTCCAATGTAGTGGTGATAGTGTCATTCTGTTTCTCTCCACCCCTCAGCCCCCTAGGCATTCTTGACTCCAAGTCTAACCTTCCTTTCTATCCCCATTGGACTGAGCTGCTTGATTGTGGGAACTGAGCCTTTCTTTGTATTCCCAGTGCTTTCAGTACAAGGCCCATAGCAGGCATTTAATAAATGTCTGTTGACATACTGACTCACAGTATCTGAACAAAGTTTCAGTTCCTATCCCAATGTCTACAAAAATGCTTTTTTTCTCTTTGTAAAAAGCAAGGCAGAGCAGAGACTCAGATTCCCATTAACACAAAGTCTCAGAGGATCCCACTTCTCCAGAATCCCAATCATGAAACAAAGCTTTTAAAGATTAAAAAGACCAGAAAAATCAATCAACTTCATCAAAGAGATCTTTTTTTTTTCCTAGCAAATTTATTTATTCTCACTACACATTCCTTTATGAATCATGTTGGGAGAGAAAAATCAGACCAAAAGAGAAAAACCATAGGAAAGATTAAATAAATAAACAAACAAATGAATGAATGAATAAAATCAGAAAGAAAAAAAAAAGCAGTGAATACAGCATGTATTGATTTTACATTTAGTCTCCTTAGTTCTTTTTCTGGTTGCAGATGGCATTTTCTGTGCAAAGTCTATTGGGATTGCTTCTGATCACTGAACCTCTGAGAAGAACCAAGTCTTTCATAGTTGATCATTGCACATTCCTGCTGTTATTGTGTACAATGTATTCCCGGTTCTGATGGTTTCATTCAGCTTCAGTTCATATAAATTATTCCAGGCCTTTCTATAATCAGCTTGTTTATTATTTTTTTATAGAACATTAATATTCCATTACCTTTCTGTACCACAGCTTTTCCCTACTTGATGGACACCCACTCCTTTTCCAATTCTTTGCTACCACAGAGAGAGCTGCTACTAACATTTTGCATATATGGGTCTTTCTCTCTTCGTTAAGATTCCCTTGGGATACAGATCCCTAATGGCACTGCTGGGTCAAAGGGTATGCACAGTTTTATAGACCTTTGGGCATAGTTCCAGATTGCTCTCCAGAATCGTTGGATCATTTCACAGCTCCACCAACAATGTATTGGCATACCAGTTTTCCCACACTCCCTCCAACATTTATTGCTGTCTTTTCCTGACATCTTAGTCAATAATATATTTTCTAAATTATTAAAGTTAAAAATTAATTTTAAAATGTGATTATGCATCCTTATTCAATCTTACTTGTGTAAAATCTTCCCCTAAAATCTCTTCCCTTTCCCTATTCCAACCCTCACAAAAAAAGGCAGCCGCCTTTGTTTACTAACCTCTTCTCCTATATTAATACTCTCTGGCTGTCTGTCTGTCTGTCTCTCTCTCTCTCTCTCTCTCACACACACACACACACACACACACACACACATTCACTAGGCCTTTCTAATCTTTACGTTTCTTAGTCTGAAATGAAATATATATGCATGTATATATTTCCAAAAAAATGATAAAATATTTTGAGAAAAACTCCAATCCAGCTGTTGTCATAAGTAGATTGGTATCATGGTAGCATGGAAAAGGACAATCAAATTGATATTGGTTAAAATACATCAAAGCACCCACTTTCCTTTTTGGACCAGAAAAGTTAATATATTTCCTTTAAAATTAGAGTGTAAAAGCTGTTTTAAAAACCTATAAAAATATCAAAATTTTAATTAAAATATTATCTAAAAGAGAAAACAGTCATGGAAAAAGAAAATAAAACACAGTTATCCTTTCCACATCAAAACATTCCCCATCCTGGTTTTGATATACAGAGGCGATCAGCCTAAGAAATTAAATGAGATTTTTTGGGGAGGTTTTGCAGAAGCTGAAGATGACAGGAGAAAGTCACCACATGATGATACCAAAAAAGTTTAGAAACTCAGACATGCATAAAGTATATGTGTACTATTATATAACATGAACATATTTTATTTATTTTACAATATTTAATATTACAATAATTTAGATTTCTCCTCTGCTCCAAAGTAAGGGCCCAAAACTGTTACTCAGATTTACCAGATCTCGGGAGCTTTTGGCCCTTGACGCCAAGATGTAGAAGAGATAACTATAGGCACAGGTTAAGGGGGAGATGAGGTCATCCAGAGTAGTATAAAATCTTCCTTGAAGAAGGGAATCTGAGAAGTTTATGGCCAGTTATATATGATATTAAATTAAATGAAGATAGCAACTACTACAAGCTGTTGCTTCCTATCGGAGAAGGGGAAACAATGTGATTGAGTGGATTCTGTTGGGACAGATTTCACAATCCCAAACTTGTTCTTTTGTGCTTTAGACAAGGGTAGGGCTGTATGGTATAGGTGACCAAAACTAAACACCATACACAAGTTGTGGATTTGTGACAGGTTGACAGGGCTTCATCAGAAAAAGATCTGGGGAAAGCAAGGCCTTCTCTTTGGAAGGTTTCCTTGCTGGACTGCAATGGAGGTTAGCTTGTAAAGTCAGGAAAGAAAGACCTACTAAAGATAAGGGCTTTATGGGAGAGTGTGCCTACCCCCTCCCCACCCCCCCCCCACCTCCCAAAAAAAAGATTGGTTTCTGAACAGACAGCAATTTAAGAACCATCAGCTTCCCTGAAAGTTAGCTCTTGCAAGGAAGAGAGGCAAGACTGTTGAGTTTGGAATCAGAGGAGGGTCTTGGGTAGAATGCCCTGTGGGACTTTGGGCCCGAGTCCTAACATCTCTAGGCCTTCGTTGGCTCTTTAGAAAAATAGACTGAACTCTACGGGGCCAAATTCTCATAGTATTGTTCTTTGATCTTTAACCAATCAGGAAAGCTCCTAGTGGCCTCAGGTCTCTAAGGCTCAAAGTCCAATCCATTGCTAGGAAGCAGGAAGCATGGTTTGATTAAGTGTCTCCAACCTATCAAGGCAACTGCTCTGAAGGAGCTCTGAAACCTTGTAGTTAACTACACACGCTTTCACGTTGTTCATCATGGAGTGAATGGTTCTGGGGTTAGGGAGGTTGGAAAGGCCTGGAATGGACTTAGGGGAGATGGGTGAATCCAAGAAGGGAGCCAATTCCTTTGGAGGTGAGAGGTCCAAGACAGAACAAGAACAAAGCAAGGCACCGATATGGATTTAGCTTGGCCTCAGTTTCTAATCTTTTACTTTTCTAAATTCGGCTATCAGTAAGAGACTGCAGTCTCCTGTAGGGCAGATTGGATGAGTGACGCAAATAAGGACCAGACCATTATGCAGATGAGGAGGCTCGCGTAGGTGTTTTCCCTAAAGAGGTCAGCTAGCGCGCGTGGGAAAGGTGGATTTTCGAGGTTGTGAAGGGCGAAGGCGAGGTGGTGGAGGTCGGAGCGCTTGCATGTGCGAGTGGCTTTTGTGTGAGGGGCCTGTGTGATTGATGTGTGGGAGAGTCGCTCAGGTGATCCTGTGTTTAGAGCGTGTGCGTGTGGAGGGAGTGCTGGAGCGTGGTGTGAGTGGGCATACTTACCTGGCAGGGATGATTCCATGATCACGAAGGTGGTTTCTCCAGGGCGAGGCTTATCCATTGCACTCCGCATGGGCTGACCCCTGCGATTTCCCCAAATGCGGGAAACTCGACTGCATAATTTGTGGTAGTGGGGGACTGCGTTCGCGCTCTCCCCTGGTTTTGACGTTCAAAGAAAAAAAAAGAAAATTTCTCAGGTTTTCTGATGACATCCTTTTTTCTTGCCACCAAGACCACTAAACTTGGCCCTTCGACAGCCCGCGAAGCGACACTGGCCCGCTCCAATGATGGCGTTTTGGACCTCTCTTAGTTCTCATACCCTGCTGTATCTTGATTGTTCTTTATCTTCCTTTGCTCTATCCGGGAAAGAATTGTCTCTTTTCTTTCAGAACTTGGGAAGTAAGTTCTTATCTCCCCTTCTCTGGCATCTAGCCTACTGCTGAATCGGACCAGAAAAGTGGCTGTTGCAGTGGCCATTTTTATCCAGATCTTGGGGGGTTACAGAGAGTGGGCTGGAAGGGTTCAGTGGTTCTCAAATTCTTTTTCTCGGTATCTTTACGGTATTAACAACTATTGAGAATATGTCCGACAGTTTTTGTTTATATGGGTTACATATCTATTATGTATTGTGTATGTAAATATTTCTATTTATGATAAATATATAAAAAAAACTAATTTTGAATTTGTAGACCCTCTGAAAGGATTTCAGAGACTCGACAGAATTCAGTGCACCACACTTTGAGAACCACTGTAAACTTTATAGGGACTATATACGTTACACTATAAACTTTATAGGGACGGGACAAGAGTGAAGGCAGGTGACCAAAGAATATGGACATTCTGGAGAATTATGCCCAAAGGGCAACCAAACTGTGCAGACCCTTTGACCCAGCAATACCACTTCTAGATCTGCATCCCAAAGAGATTAAAAAAAAAAAAAAAAGACAAAAGGTGAAAAAGAGGTACAAAAATATTTATTGTTTGTCCTTTCTTGTGCTGGCGAGATGTTGGAAATTGAGCAGACTCCCAGTCAGTGACTGGAGAATGATTCAGCAAGTTGTATTAGATGAAGCACACGTTATTCTGGTCTTTAATCTATTCTCTTATAGTTCTATTTTACCAACGAGTTCATCTTACTCACATTCACACTTGAGTGCTAACTCTATGCTTCCCCCATCCTATTCTCTTCTAATTCTTCTTTTTCTTTCAACCTGTCCCATCCACAAAAGTCTAATTTGCTTCTGACCACTACCTTCCTTAAGCCACTCTTCCTCCTATACCACCCTCTTTCTCTTATCTCCTAATGAGCAAGATGAATTTCTCACTCTTGGTTGCTCTTCCTCATGATTGCGCTCTCTCTCTCTCTCTCTCTCTCTCTCTCTCTCTCTCTCTCTCTCTCTCTCCTCCCTCTCTCTCTCTCTCTCCCTTCCAGCCTCCATCCCTCTCTCCTTTCCTCCCTCCCTCCCTCCCTTCTTTACTTCTGTCCTTTCTTTTGTAAACATGTGCATTTCTATACATGTTTCCACATTTATCATGTGTCACCAGAAAAAGCAGATCAAAATGGGGGAAAAGTGAGAAAGAAAGAAAAGCAAGCAAACAAAACCCATAAAGGTACAAATACTATGCTGTGATCCACGTTCAGTCCCTACAGATTTCTTTGTAGATGGAGATGTCTCTCTCCATCACGAGTGCACTGGATTTGGCCTGAATCATCTCAGTTTTGAAAAGAGCCAAGTCTACCAGAGTGGATCATGACATTGTCTCGGTGTTGCTGGGTATGGTGTTCGCTTGGTTCTGCTCATGTCACTTAGCATCAATTAGTGTAAGTCTCTCCAGGCCTTTCTGAAATCATCCCGCTGATCGTTTCTGAAAGAACAATAATATTCCATAACATAGCTATACCATAACTTTAGTCAGTTGCAACTTAGTTCCTTGCTACTCCAACAAGCTCTGTTACAAGCATTTTTGCACATGTTGGTCCTTTCCCCCTTTGGATATATGTATGTTTGGTTTTTTTCTTACTCAGATTATTTTTTTTTCTTTTTTAATCCTTTTTTAAAATTTTATTATTATAATGATTTTTTATTGACAGAACCCATGCCAGGATAATTTTTTACAACATTATCCCTTGTACTCACTTCTGTTCCGATTTTTCCCCTCTCTCCCCCCACCCCTTCTCCTAGATGGCAAGCAGTCCTATATATGTTGAATATGTCGCAGTATATCCTAGATACAATATATGTTTACAGAACCAAACAGTTCTCTTGTTGCCCAGGAAGAATTGGATTCAGAAGGTAAAAATAACCCGGGAAGAAAAACAAAAATGCAAACAGTTTACATTCATTTCCCAGTGTTCTTTCTTTGGGTGTAGCTGCTTCTGTCCATCATTGATCAATTGAAACTGAATTGGGTCTCTTTGTCAAAGAAATCCACTTCCATCAGAATACATCTGTATACAGTATCGTTGTTGAAGTATATAATGATCTCCTGGTTCTGCTCATTTCACTTAGCATCAGTTCATGTAAGCCTCTCCAAGCCTCATGGACCCACACTTAACACCATATACCAAGATAAGATCAAAATGCGTCTATGATTTAGACATAAAGAACGAGATTATAAATAAATTGGAAGAACATAGGATAGTTTATCTCTCAGACTTGTGGAGGAGGAAGAAATTTTTGACCAAAGACGAACTAGAGACCATTATTGATCACAAAATAGAAAATTTTCATTACATCAAATTAAAAAGTTTCTGTACAAACAAAACTAATGCAAACAAGATTAGAAGGGAAGCAATAAACTGGGAAAACATCTTCACAGTTAAAGGTTCTGATAAAGTCCTCATTTCCAAAATATATAGAGAACTGACTCTAATTTATAAGAAACCAAACCATTCTCCAATAGACAAATGGTCAAAGGATATGAACAGACAATTTTCAGATGATGAAATTGAGACTATTACCTAACTCATATGAAAGAATGTTCCAAATCATTATTAATAAGAGAAATGCAAATTAAGACAACTCTGAGATACCACTACACACCTGTCAGATTGGCTAAGATGACAGGAAAAAATAACGATGATTGTTGGAGCGGATGCGGGAAAACTGGGACACTGATACATTGTTGGTGGAGTTGTGAAGGAATCCAACCATTCTGGAGAGCAATCTGGAATTATGCCCAAAAGTTATCAAACTGTGCATACCCTTTGACTCAGCAGTGCTACTACTGGGCTTATACCCTAAGGAGATACTAAAGAAGGGAAAGGGACCTGTATGTGCCAAAATGTTTGTGGCAGCCCTGTTTGTGGTGGCTAGAAACTGGAAAATGAATGGATGCCCATCAATTGGAGAATGGTTGGATAAATTGTGGTATATGAATGTTATGGAATATTATTGTTCTCTAAGCAATGATCAGTAGGATGAATACAGAGAGGCTTGGAGAGATTTACATGAACTGATGCTAAGTGAAATGAGCAGAACCAAGAGATCAGTATATATGTCAAGAACGATACTGTATGAAAATGTACTCTGATGGAAGTGGATTTCTTTCACAAAGAGACCTAATTCAGTTTCAATTGATCAATGATGGACAGAAGCAGCTACAGCCAAAGAAAAAACACTGGGGAAATGAACGTAAACGGTTTGCATTTTTGTTTTTTATGATATATATATATATATTTTTTTTTAAATAGTTTTTTATTTATCTCTTTGGGATACAGAGCCAGGAGCGACACTTCTGGATCAAAGAGTGTGCGCGGTTTGATAGCTCTTTGGGCATAGTTCCAAATTGCTCTCCCGTGAGGTTGGATCAGTTTGCAACTCCACCAACAATGTATTTAGTGTCCCCGTTTTCCCACATCCCCTCCAATATTGATCATTCTCTTTTCCTGTCATCTTGGCCAATCTGGGAGGTGTGTAGTGGTACCTCTTAATTTGCACGTGTCTAATCAATAGGGATTTAGGGCATTTTTTCTTATGACTAGAAATGGTTTTAATTTCAGGAAGATGAATTTCTATACCGGGTGTATGTATATTCTTCCCTTCTTGAACCAGTTCAGGGACAGTGAGCATGCCTATTGCTTCCCACCTTTCCATTTTTCTTTGGAGATCATCTCATCCTAAGTGCCTCACACTCTGTCTCACTTCCTCTCCTTCCAACTTCCTTGTTGATAATGATAACGTCCTTTGCATTACATGTGTCATCTTCAAGATTTCTCACTCATCACAGGCTCCTTTTGAGTCTTGTGTTGGAATGTCAAATTTCCCATCCAGTTCTCATGTGGTCATCAGAAAGCCATCCTACAAAAACCACAATTCACATCAGACGAGAAAAGCAGATGAATCAGCCTGCTATGGACCAAGTATGTGCTAAAACGGTGGCGATTAAACGAGGGGCAAAAGACAGTGACTGCTCTGAAGGATTATCGGTGATGATAAAGACTTGGCTGGTCTGTTCTGAAGGGATTGGGCCAATCGTCCGTGGTTGTCGGTTGAAAATCTGCTAGGTCGTCTAAGCGAGCACTCAAAGTGAAATGGGTTTTTGGAAGGGGAAACGGAGTGGTTTGTTCCTCTCACGTCTTCCTGCCCGGGAATATTCCTCCACCCTGAAAGTGCCTGCTTCTCCCCCTCCCTCCTGTCAAGGTTTGGACAAGGCGGTTCGGCCTTGCAAGAAGCCTGTGAGCGGGGACGCCAGAACGTCGGTGAAGTGCTGGTTCTGGATCCAGGGGAGCAGCCGAGGGCCCTGGCGCCTCTTGCTGCCGGCCGGCTTTCGCTTTTGAAGAGCTTTGAAGAAGAAAGGGAGGAAGGGGGAGGGGAAATGGAAGGGAAAGGGAAAGGGAAAGAGCGGGAGGGTGGAGAGCTATGCAAATGTTGAGCAGGCCCGTAGGCAAGGGTTTGTGGGCCGCAGGAAAGTGTCTTCTTGGCCCAAGAAAGTGGCCCAACGTGGCAAAGGTCCGTTTCGTGGCGCGCTTTTCGGCGCTGGTGTGGTCGGCTAAAGGCGCAGGGCTGTCAGCTGTTTTGTCGGGTGTAGGGAGGTAGAGAAGGGCGGCGGCGGCTGGGTGAGCGTTGTAGCAGTGGGCGCGAGTGCAAAAGGGTGCTGTGGGGAAGGGTGAGGGGAGTGAGCGAGCATGTGGTTATCGCTTCTCGGCCTTTTGGCTAAGATCAAGTGTAGTATCTGTTCTTATCAGTTTAATATCTGATACGTCCTCTATCTGAGGACAATATATTAAATGGATTTTTGACTCTAGGAAATGGAATAGGAGCTTGCTCCGTCCACTCCACGCATCGACCCAGTATTGCAGTACTTCTGGGAACGGTGCATTTCCCTCCGGGGATTCTTTTCAGTGTGGAAAAAGTAATTTATTGCTAATCTGTGTCATGCTGTTACAAACAAACATCTTATACCAGCTACTAAACGTTTTTCCTTCCTATTCTTCTTTCCATTCTACTTGCCGTATTAGCCCCCATACAAGGAAAAGCCAGAAGACTTGTGTATGTACACAGCAGGATGAACTCTTGTGTGTCAGTAAAGAGGTTTTCTTCACTTCTGACCTTATCCAACAACTAACTCGATTCAGAGAACAAACAGTCAAGCTGCTTGAGAACAACCCTGTTGACGATTTCTCCCTGGGTTTCCCATTCATGTGGCACTACCTCAAGTGCAGTGCCTCATTGTCTGCCCGGAAAGCGTAACTGGAATTGCCCAGAACATGAAAACTTCCTCTTGGAGGAATGGGCGGAAGGTAACAATTTCTCTTGACTTTTTGCTTGCCACTGGACTTCAGTGATTGGAAGAGAGTTGGTCAGGGCAACTCGTGCAAGGGCCTCATTTAATCCAGTTCACACACGCGGTCCCTTGACGTTTTAAGCCTTCTTGTAAAATGAAGGAAAAAGAACGTTTCTGTTAGGAAACAAGATTAAGATGTGCCACCAGCAACCCAGCGTCTCAGATGATACATTTGGGAAATAACTCACAAACTTTTAGTCACGGGGCACTTTCATGCCCTTAGACCTTGCCCCTTCATTCCACCAATCTCTCTCTCTCTCTCTCTCTCTCTCTCTCTCTCTCTCTCTCTCTCTCTCTCTCTCTCTCTCTCTCCCTCTCCCTCTCTGACTTTTCTGGGAATTCTCGTTGGGCTTGTCCCATCTTCACGTTTTTTCTTTGAGATTGTGCAGTAGATGTTTTCAGCTCAGTTCACGCAGATGAATTCTTACCCTACCCTTATTCTTTGCTCATTGATCGATTGCCTGGGGAGTAGGGTGCTCCTGTTTAACACGTCGCTGTTTTTGTCTGTGATCCGCATGATCGGAATCAGCCCCATGATAATAGTCTAATAGTCGGACCTCTCATTAGAAAATTCTTCTATTGGGCAGCTCCGTGGCACAGAGGATAGAGCACCAGCCCCAGAGTCAGGAGGACCTGAATTCAAATGTGGCCTCAGACACTTGACATTTCCTAGCTGTGTGATCCTGGCCAAGTCACTTAACCCCAATTGCCTCAGCAATAAAATAATTATAATAATAATAAGAAAATTCTTCTATCATTAATTGTCAACCAGCCAGAGTTCACTTCAGCCTGTGGGGAACATTGGCTCAAGACTTGATTCAAACAGTAAATAACATATACGTTCAATATGGACTCTATCTTACCCTGAAGGAAAATAGGAAGGGAAGTGCATTTGAGAAAGGGGAGGGTGATTGAGGAGAAGACATATTGGGGACAGGGGTGGTCAGTACCAAAACGCTTTTTTGGAGGGTTTTGTGGTTCTGTCAAAGGAGAGAGAGAGAGAGAGAGAGAGAGAGAGAGAGAGAGAGAGAGAGAGATGCTGTAGAATAAAGAGGGGGAAATACAATTAACAAGAGCAGAGAAAAAAATTTTGAAGCAAATTGATGAAGACCTCATTTCTCACTTACATAGGTAACTGAATCAAACTTTTTTTTAAAACCCATTCCCCAGCTGATGAATGAGTAAAAGATATCAACTATCCTTAAAAGACAATAAAAGCATGCGTGTCCTTTGACCTAACAATATCACTACCGGTCATGAATCCCCAAAAAGATTTTTTTTTTAAAGGAAAATAACGTATGTACAAAAATATTTATAACAGCTCTCTTTTTAGGGCAAAGAATTGGAAACTGAGAGGATGTCCTCTCAGGAGGACAGGTGCTAGAAGGGATCCTATCGAAATAGTCCATTTATATATCTGAGAGCCTGGGTTTATCCATCTTTAAGCTAGTGTTGCATTGACACCAGAATTAACAGTGTTACATGACTCCAGGAGGCCCTTCCTTGACATTTCAGCCTGACATTCACTTTAAACAGTAACTAGCAATAACAAGGTGCTTATCAGGACCAGGCATAAATAGCTTGAAGTAGCAGTAATAATGTACTTATTGTAACAATTTCCTAAAGTGTATATTTGGTGGTGCCTCATTGCTGTTTCATGCATGGTGAAGACACCAAGATCATCTTTCATTTACCTCAAGCATGTCTCTCCTTCATTGTCAGGGGAGAAGGTGAGCCAAAAGACTCTTACACTACATGGACTTATTCAGTACCTCTGGCCCCTTTCTTTTCCCCTGAGCTGAAGCATATGAACCTCAGTTCCTATAGATGACAATGATCGACAAATACACCAGATAGCAAAAGGGGCTAAGCCAATAAGTACAAGGAGGACACCAAAATGGAAAAACATAGAATTGACAAGATTTACCTTTTGAAATCACTCAACTATTTGTTTGCTACACTCTCCGGATCGATTCCAGAGGGCAGTACTTTCTGTCCATGTTCCTGTTAAGGCAACTAAATCAGATCTATTCCAAGTAAGATTGTAATCATGGACAGCTCTATTTATTCTGTTCCTTGCCACATTGGTTGGTGTCATTATCCCATTTAGATCGAGTGACACATTCATGAGTAAATCTATATAGTTGCATGCTAGTTGTGATCGGGTTTCCAGATTGTGTAGACAATCCCCTAACCATATTAATTGTTGTTCCATTAAGTTTAGTTCTTATTTCAACTCATTATCTATATTAAATTGTTCTTTAAGTGATCATGATACGTTTTTGGCTAAGTGATCTGTGAAATGAGCAGTCTGAAGAGATTCTGTTGAGCTGTAGCTAAAACGGCCAGTGGTGTAAATAGTTGCAACAACTGCTAGAATTCCAGCAATGAGTAATCCAACAAACCTCTTTTTCCTACTTCTATTGTTTTCTAATTTTCTTTTGATGTGATCCCAAAACTGTCTGCCCACTGTTTCTGTACCCATTGTGATTAATCTTATTAGGCCACTAAGATGGCGTTCTATAATAAGAACTATGGGCAATGAATTAGAAGTAAGACACTGGGATAAAACACAATTGTCACATTTTACAACCTATCCTCGTGGTCCATTCAGGATTTGGATTCCAGTGTCATTTCTTAATATGGTATCTTTTCTTAGATATATCTGTGGATATTTTCAACATATCATCACAGTATATTTCTGAGGGCCCTGAAACATGGAATCCCAGATCTGAGATGTGAAATTGTGTCCCATCCTAAGTTTCAAATTCCTTGCACCAGGGGACTCATCTAGATAGTTTGGAGTCCATTCACCAACCCCTTCCAGTTTCTCCCCAGACCTATGGGGCTCAAAGTCCTCTGGAGGGCAGGGGCAATGGCCTCCCCCTCTGAAACATCCTGCTGAGAATGGGCGTAGAGCTGAGTCATCTACAGGGTTCCATTTTCTTTCCTTTTTCTTTTTTTCTTTTCTTTCTTTTTTTTTTTTTTTTTTTTTTTTTTTTTTGGATAAGGTGGAACACAACTGTGACTGACTAAAATCTAAAAAAATCAACTGAACAAACAGAGTGCAGGATAATCTGAGACAGAGAGACAAGCCCAGAAAGACTGCTATAACATATAGAGAGGCCAAGATAGATTGGCCAGCAACTTTTCATGAAAAGAAACATATTTGTATCACAGGACACACAGTACATACAAATGTTCTAGATGTTCCGGCTTTAGTTTCAATAAACAATCCAATAAGAATCAGGTCTCACAGACACTCATGTTAATTGGTCTTAGATTATTTTAGAAACCTTTAAGGACCTTATTTCATACAGACATAAACATCTAGTTACAGATGATTAGGTCAAATATTCATTCACCTAATTATTTACGCTGCAATGACTATATATTTTTATTTTGAAAACAGCAAGTATGCTCGTGGCTTCTAGGGACCATTTGCTCTGATTCCAGAAATTTGCTATAGGATGAAATTGCAGGTTTATGATTATAATACCATCAAAACTGGGTTTTCAGGCTCCAGTCTAGGAGCATACACACGACAGGATAAAGCTCAGGTCAATCACCAATTATAAGTTTCACCTTATGGCCAGATGCAGGAATAATCCGGTGGGAAAGAAAGAAACAGAACTGGGAAACCGGGTCAGAAGGATCTGACTTTGAGCAGAGACTAAGGTTGTCGTGCCAGCTCTTGCCTGGATAAGAAGTCCACCTGTGATAGTTCAAGAAGTAACTGGCATTTCTCCCTCTGAGTAACATGGCCTTTCTCTCAAATGGTCGGATTACTGACTGATCAGGCAATGAAATTCAGAACTCAAAAGAACATCAGTTACAGTCCCAAGAGATTTTTACAGCAAATGCTATGAATCACCACTTAGGGCTAGTTAAATCAATTTCTTAAGGTTTCCCAAGACTTACACCCATAGCAAGTTTTGCTTAACATAGCTTATAGGTTTAAAACTCATCCTGATGCAAAGGATCAATCATTAAACAACCTTATAGATTCTTAGTAAACACATTCTTTGTATAAGAACTATACATCCTAAAGAGGCTCATTTCTCAAGACTGATAACCTTGCTTACCCTGATGGTTTCAAGAAAAGTCTCAAGCTTACAAATTAAGGGGAGTTTACAGAGACCCCAGTGAGCTTCCAGTTGCCCACCTGTCTTAGTGTTTTCATGGGCTGTGCTCTTCCATACTTGCCCCCCACCCCCATTCTGTGAAGGGGGGAAAAGTTGCTGCACACCCTCATCCTTGAAGGTGAATTGATAAGACTTTCACCTCATCCTCCTTGCTTCCCATGAAGTAATTACCAGCAACGAGATCAACCAAATCATTTCTAATGGAGCAGTAATGAACTGAACTAGCTATGCCCAGAAAAAGAACTCTGGGAGATGACTAAAAACCATTACATTGAATTCCCAATCCCTATATTTATGCACACATGCATTTTTGATTTCCTTCACAAGCTAATTGTACAATAATTCAGAGTCTGATTCTTTTTGTACAGCAAAATAATGTTTTGGTCATGTATACTTATTGTGTATCTAAGTTATATTTTAATATATTTAACATCTACTGGTCATCCTGCCATCTAGGGGAGGGGGTGGGGAGGGGTAAGAGGTGAAAAATTGGAACAAGAGGTTTGGCAATTGTTAATCCTGTAAAGTTACCCATGTATATATCCTGTAAATAAAAGGCTATTAAATAAAAAAAAAATAAAGTAATTACCAATTTTAGGTTTAATATGATGACAATAACGCCACATAACTTAGGTAAAAATTTTAGAATTTTCCTAATACCCAAATACGCTTAAGTTGTCATTTCCTCTTAATTTTTTAGCAAAGGTGAAAATACCCTAAATTACATTTACTTTTTATAGTATAAAATGGGATTAGCAAAGCTAAATAAACTTGCGAGGGAAAGGGACCCACGTGTGCAAATATGTTTGGGGCAGCCCTATTTTTACTGGCAAGAAAAAGGAGCCTGAGTGGATGCCCATCAATTGGGGAATAGCCAAATAAGTTATGGAATATGGACGTTGTGGAATATGATTGTTCCGTAAGAAAGGATCAGCAGGGTGATTTTAGAGAGGCCTAGAGACACTTACATGAACTGATGCTGAGTGAAATGAGCAGAACCAGGAGATCATTATACAAGGCAACAACAAGATTATACTATGATCAATTCTGGTGGACGTGACTCTTTCCAACAATGACATGATTGAGGCCAGTTCCAATGATCTTGTGATGAAGGGAGTCATCTACACCCAGAGTTCCAGTCCGTGGGAACTGAGTGTGGAAAATTTGGAACACAAGGTGTTATAATGGTCAGTGTTGGATAATTAACGTTGTGTATATTTTGAAAAGAAAAAAAATCCTTGTTGATAATGATAACGTCCTTTGTATTACATGTGTCACTTTCAAGATTTCTCACTCATCACACCTTTGTAGGATCTTTTGAGTCTTGTGTTGGAATGTCAAATTTCCCATCCAGTTCTCATCTGGTCATCACAAAGCCATCCAACAAAACCCACAATTAACATCAGACGAGAAACGCTGATGAATCAGCCTGCTATGGACCAAGTATGTGCTAAAACGGTGGCGATTAAACGAGGGGCAAAAGACAGTGACTGCTCTCAAGGATTATCGGTGATGATAAAGACTTGGCTGGTCTGTCCTGAAGGGATTGGGCCAATCGTCCGTGGTTGTCGGTTGAAAATCTGCTAGGTCGTCTAAGCGACCCCTCAAAGGGAAATGGGTTTTTGGAAGGGGAAACGGAGTGGTTTGTTCCTCTCACGTCTTCCTGCCCGGGAATATTCCTCCACCCTGAAAATGCCTGCTTCTCCTCCTCCCTCCTGTCAAGGTTTGGACAAGGCGGTGCGGCCTTGCAAGAAGCCTGTGAGCGGGGACGCCAGAACGTCGGTGAAGTGCTGGTTCTGGATCCAGGGAGCAGCTGAGGGCCCTGGCGCCTCTTGCTGCCGGCCGGCTTTCGCTTTTGAAGAGCTTTGAAGAAGAAAGGGAGGAAGGGGGAGGGGAAATGGAAGGGAAAGGGAAAGGGAAAGAGCGGGAGGGTGGAGAGCTATGCAAATGTTGAGCAGGCCCGTAGGCAAGGGTTTGTGGGCCGCAGGCAAGTGTCTTCTTGGCCCAAGAAAGTGGCCCAACGTGGCAAAGGTCCGTTTCGTGGCGCGCTTTTCGGCGCTGGTGTGGATCGGGTAAAGGCGCAGGGCTGTCAGCTGTTTTGTCGGGTGTAGGGAGGTAGAGAAGGGCGGCGGCGGCTGGGTGAGCGTTGTAGCAGTGGGCGCGAGTGCAAAAGGGTGCTGTGGGGAAGGGTGAGGGGAGTGAGCGAGCGTGTGGTTATCGCTTCTCGGCCTTTTGGCTAAGATCAAGTGTAGTATCTGTTCTTATCAGTTTAATATCTGATACGTCCTCTATCTGAGGACAATATATTAAATGGATTTTTGACTCTAGGAGATGGAATAGGAGCTTGCTCCGTCCACTCCACGCATCGACCCAGTATTGCAGTACTTCTGGGAACGGTGCATTTCCCTCCGGGGATTGTTCTGTTTGTGTAAAAGAAAGTTTTGTCCTTTTGCGGCTCTTTGCTAGGAGCAAACCACCTTGTGGCAGGAGACTCGAAGCGTTGCTTTTTGTTACCTTCTTGTCTTACCTCTCCCTCCCACAGTAAAACCAGGAAGAATTTATTGTGTATACGGCAGCATGAGTTCTTGTTTTTCACTTCGTTTTTCTGCAGTTCGTCTGACCTTATCCAGCAACTAACAGTCCAGAGAACAGTCAACCTGCTTGAGCACAACTCTGTTGACGATTTTTCTCTGGGTTTGCCATTCACCTAGCGCTGCCTCATCGTCTGCCCGGGAAGAGTAACTGGAATTACCCAGAACAGGAAGACTTCTTTGGGAGGAATGGGCAGAAGGCAACAATTTCTCTTGACCTTTTGCTTGCCACTGGACTTCAGAGACTGGAAGAGAGTTGGTCAGGGCAACTTCTGCCCTGGTGCACGTGCAACTCGTGCAAGGGCCTTATTTAATCCAGTTCACACACACGGTCTTTTGATGTTTTAAGCCTTCTTTTAAAATGAAGGACAAAGAACATCTCTGCTAGGGAAACAAGATCAATATGTGATCTGTGAAATGAGCAGTCAGAAGAGATTCTGTTGGCGCTGTAGCTAAAACGCTGTAGCGAAAGTGGCGTAAATAGTTGCGACTGCTGCTAAAACTCCAGCAATGAGTAATCCAACAAATCTCTTTTTCCTACTTCTATTGTTTTCTAATTTTCTTTTGATGTCATCCCAAGCCTGTCTGCCCGCTGTTCTGTACCCATTGTGATTAATCTTAGTAGGCACTATCACATAAAATGGTGTTCTATAATAAGAACTATGGGCAATGAATTAGAAGTACGACACTGGGATCAAACACAATTGCAATATTTTACAATCTACCCTCGTGGTCCATTCAGGATTTGGATTCCAGTGCCATTTCTTAAGATGGTATCTTTTGTTAGATATATCTGTGGATATTTTAAACATACCAGCACAGTATATTTCTTTTTTTTTTAAATAGCTTTTTATTTACAGGTTATATGCATGGGTAAGTTTACAGCATTAACAATTGCCAAACCTCTTGTTCCAATTTTTCACCTCTTACCCCCCCCCTCCCCCAGATGGCAGGATGACCAGTAGATGTTAAATATATTAAAATATAAATTAGATACACAACAAGTATACATGACCAAACCGTTATTTTGCTGTACAAAAAGAATCAGACTCTGAAATATTGTACAATTAGCTTGTGAAGGAAATCAAAAATGCAGGTGGGCATAAATATAGGGATTGGGAGTTCAATGTAATGGTTTTTAGTCATCACCCAGAGTTCTTTCTCTGGGCATAGCTGGTTCAGTTCATTACTGCTCCATTGGAACTGATTTGGTTCATCTCATTGCGAAAGATGGCCAGGTCCATCAGAATTGATCATCATATAGTGTTGTTGTTGAAGTATATAATGATCTCCTGGCCCTGCTCGTTTCACTCAGCATCCGTTTTCTCTCCAGGCCTTTCTGAAATCATCCTGTTGGTCATTTCTTATAGAACAGTAATATTCCATAATATTCATATACCACAATTTATTCAGCCATTCTCCAACTGATGGGCATCCATTCAGTTTCCAGTTTCTAGCCACTACAAAGAGGGCTTCCACAAACATTCGTGCACATACAGGTCCCTTTCCCTCCTTTATAATCTCTTTGGGATATAAGCCCAGTAGTAACACCAGCACAGTATATTTCTGAGGGCCCTGAAACTGTGGAATCCCGTATCTGAGATGTGAAATTGTGTTCCCTCCTAAGTTTCAACAGGGGACCCATGTAGATAGTTTGGAGTCCATTCACCCACCCCTTCCAGTTTCTTCCCAGACCTAAAGTCTCTGCTCTCTCTTCCCGAATAGCAAAGGAATCGAAACTGTCACTAAGACCCGGGAGGGATCTTTGACGCTTTCCAGTCCCTCTCATTTCACGTTTCAGGAAAACGAGGCTCTTTTTCTTCAGAGGCTCCTTGTTCTTGAAAAAGGAATCTCTTCGAATAATAACTGACATCGATATAGAGAGAGATGGGGCGCATAATTTGACTGGTATGCCTCTGCCCCCCATTTCCCAGACATTGACTGAGAGGACGTTAGCATTAAATTCCTTACCTCTCAATTCCTCATTCACATATTTCCCTGCTCCTCATTTTCCCCTTTATTAATTAATTCTTAACTCCTGCCCAAAGCCCCTTGGTGTGGGTCTCTCTCCTTATTGGTGGAGATGGATGTTTGTGCAATGGTTAGTTCAGAACTGGTATGAAGTGAGAGTTCTCAGAGGAATAATCCGGTGGGAAAGAAAGAAACAGAACTGGGAAACCTGTCAGAAGGATCCGACTTTGAGCAGAGACTAAGGTTGTCTTGCCCATATAAGAAGTCCACCTGTGATAGTTCAGGAAGTAACTGGCATTTCTCCCTTTGAGTAACATGGCCTTTCTCTCAAATGGTCAGGTTACTGACTGATCAGGCAATGAAATTCAGAAATCATTTACAGTCCCAAGAGATTTTATCTCTAATAGCAAATCCTGTGAATCACCACTTAGGGCTAGTTAAATCAATTTCTTAAGGTTTCCCAAGACTTACATCTATAGGAGGTTTTGCTTAACATGTCTTATATGTTGAAACTCATCCTGATGCAAAGGATCAATTATTAAACAACTTTATAGATTCTTAGTAAACACATTCTTTGTTTAGGAACTATACATCCTAAACAGGCTCATTTCTCAAGACTGATAACTTTGCTTACCCTGATGGTTTCAAGAAAAGTCTCAAGCTTACAAATTAAGGGGAGTTTACAGAGACACTAGAAAAGAAGCTGAGCTTGTAGTTGCTCACCCCAACTATTCTTAGTGTTTTCATGGCCTGTGCTCTTCCATATTTCCCCACACACACACTCTATGAAGGGGGGGAAAAGGTGCTGCACACCCTAATTCTTGAAGGTGAATTGATAAGGCTTTCACCTCATTAATTTCACCTTATCCTCCTTATTTCCCAGGAAGTAATTACCAATTTTAGATTTAATATGATGACAATAACTCCACATAACTTAAATAAAAATTTTAGAATTTTCCTAATAGCCAAATATGCTTAAGTTGTCATTTCCTCTTAATTTTTTTAGCAAAGGTGAAAATAACCTAAATTACATTTACTTTTTATATTATAAAACGGGATTAGCAAAGCTAATTAAACTTGCGAGGGAAAGGGACCCACATGTGCAAAAAATGGTTGCGGCAGCCCTGTTTGTAGTGGCAAGAAAAGGGAGCCTGGGTGGATGCCCATCAATTGGGGAATGGCCAAGTAAATTATGGAATATGGATGTTGTGGATTATGATTGTTCCATAAGAAACAATCAGCAGGGTGATTTTAGAGAAGCCTAGAGACAGTTACATGAACTGATGCTAAGTGAAATGAGCAAAAAGCAGGAGATCATTATAAAAGGCAACAACAAGATTATACAATGACCAATTGTGGTGGTTGTGACTCTTTCCAACAGCAACATGATTGAGGCCAGTTCCAATGATCTTTTGATGAATGGAGTCATCTACACCCAGAGTTCCAGTCCGTGGGATCTGAGTGTGGAACACAACATAGCATTCTCACTCTTTTTGTTGTTGTCTGCTTGCATTCTGTTTTCTTTCTTGTTTGTTTGTTTGTTTGTTTTGTTTTGCCTTTTGGATCTGATTTTTCTTATGCAGAAAGATTATTGTATAAATATGTTTGAAAATATATTGAATTTATTGAAATAAAACTATACTGGATTTAACATATATTTTAACATGTTTAAGATTGGATTACTTGCCATTTAGGGGACGAGGGTGGGGAAGGACAGGAAAATTTGGAACACAAGGTGTTGTAAGGGTCAGTGTTGGAAAATTAACGTTGCATATATTTTGAAACGAAAAAAAAAAAAACTTTAATAAAATAAATAAGTAAAGAAAGTTTTCATCTTCTTTTAGTCTTTACTCTTATTCTGTCGCCAAGCTGTTGAGCTTTGGAAGTTCTGAGGGAGGATTTTTATTCCCTTCACTAAAGTTCCCTTTTGTTTTAAGGAAAGATAAGACAATTCTTAAGATTGAGATAGAACAGATGTTTAAATTGGGTTAGACTTCCTATGTTCTAATTAGATGTCCTAGATAAACTGAATATTGTCATTTCGTTATTTTCAATTCACAGGAACTATTTCTCTTTTGTGAGCCAGAAAAGGGTTCAAGTGCCAATTTTTGTTGTAAATTTCAGGTCTGACTTTGATAACTCAAAAGCAGGCTGTTGGTTGCCAGAGTTACCAATAGCAACGGACCTGCTTTTCTGTTTTCCAAAGTTCCTAAACTTTTAAACTTTTAAGAAGTTAATGAAAAGATTACAATTTATATTCCCTTCAGTGGGTTTTGATTGAGTCCCTTTAAAACTAGCATTCGAATAACAAATTTAACTGAAACGGATGTAGGTTTTTCTTTTCTCCTGCTGAAGTTAAAGGAGGGAAGGGGGAAGAAAGAGAAAGACACTCTCCTCTTGCATTACCTTTTCTAGTCCTGAGAGGCCTTTAATTTAGTTTTGAATTTGTTTCCAAATATCTTAAAACAGAAAGAAATTCATTTATCTCAACACAGGCATTATATATTGTAACATCTAAAAGCCCTATGAAGACAAATAGAAAGCAATGATAAACAAAAGAAGTTAGATTCATATAACCTTTTGTTTTATGTTAAACACTTGTTGCAAACATGTGATCTTCAAAAAACCAATCAGGAAAAACTGGGGCAGCAATAAAATAAGTTGCCATAAATTAATACATTCCTGCAACTGGAAACACAGATCAGTTGGGCTTATTGGGATGGAGGTTGGATTGGCTTTTCTCACCTACCCATTTAGTTGTTGGACAGAACCCCTTGAAGGCTGTGGTGACTGGTGCCAGGGATTCTTTTAATGATAGTTTGGTGAGGGCCAGAGAATGCTAAAATGGAATTCGTTCCCTTACTCCATCCCCTCGGTCCCCCACACATTGAGTTGGGGAGTTGGGAAGGGTGTAAGGGATTCCTGATTGTTGCTGCTTCTATGTGTACAGGTGAGGCAGAATTTGAGTTTCTACAGTTCTTTCAGATTTCTTTCTTAATTGATTTGGCCGGGAGAAGGGTTAGGAAAAGGTGTTATTTACCAGTTGTGTTTTTTTGTTTTTTTGGCTTTTGTTTTTATTATTATTATTTTTTTTGGAACTAATTGCTAGACTTTTAATCATGTTTCTTTAAAATTTTGGAGAATTTAAGATGTTATTTTTTAGCAGTTTCTATAAGTTTACTAGCTGGGATTTTTATTAGATTAGGGGTCCAGAGGAAAAATTAGGGGAAATTTTTCCAGGTAAAAATGTAGTTAAGAAAAAATGACAAATATTTGGAAAGAGACAGAGACAAGACAAAAAATGGTATGAAAAAGGATTGTTCCATTTTGCCAAAGCTAAAAGGAAAAAAAAAAAACCCTTTGGTTAAAAAATGGGTTAGATCAATTATTTCTTTTAAATGATAGGAAAAATGGATTGGGATTGGGAAGTTTGGAAAAGGCCTAGATGGACTTGGGGAGATGGGGGAATGCAAGAAGGGAGCCAATTTTTGAGGTGTGAATTTCTGGACAGGTTGGGTCCAGTACAAAGAAGAAAAAAGCAAAGCAAGGCAAGTGGGATTGTCTATCCTTTGAAGGGGGGAAATGCCTAGCCTGGGAAAGGCCAATTTTGCTTTTTCTAAATGGGTTCCAGTCAATTAATAGAGGGGTGGTTTCCTGTAGAGGAGATGAGATGAGTGATGCCGTAAGGGCCAAAGATTATGCAGATGAGCAGGTTGGAAGTATTTTCCTTAAAGAGGCAAGTAGCGCGGGGAAAGGTGAGGTTTTCGAGGTTGTGAGGGGCAAGGGGAGGGGTGAAGGTTTGGGTGCTTGGGTGTGGCGGGTTTTGTGTTTCTGTGTGATTGACGTGGGAGCGTCGCCGAGGATCCTGTGTTTAGAGTATGTGGGTGGAGGGAGTGCTGGAGGTGGTTTAATTAGCATACTTATTTCGGCAGAGGTGGGATTCCTGTATGAAGAAGATGGTTTCCCAGGGCGAGGCTTGGTCCATTGCACTCCGGATGTGTTGACCTGCATTTCCCAAAATGGGGAAACTCGACTGCATAATTTGTTAGTGGGGGATCATGTTCCGGCTTCCCTTTTTTGATATTTAAAGGGAAGAAAAAATGACTATTCTGTTTTTCTAGGACGTTCTTTTTCTTCCCCACCAAAGGACCATGACGTCTCACTCAGTTCAGAACTTGGGTAGTATTTCCTTAGCTCCCTTTCTCTGGCATCCAGCCTACGTTGAATAAGACCAGGAAAGTGGCCATTTTTATCCAGATCTTGGGAGTTGATTGAAACCTTGCCTGTGTGGCTGGAAGGGGTTTTAGGGTCGGAGCAAGAGTGAAGGCAGGAGACGGAAAGAGTATGGGATTCTGGAGAATTATGCCCAAAAGGACAAACCTAAACTGTTCCCTTTACCCTTTAGCCTAGCAGATTACCACTTCTAGCCCAACGAATTAAAAAAAAAAAAAAAAAAAAAAAGACAAATGGTGAAAAGAGGTACAAAATATTTTTATTGTTTGTCCTTTTCCTTTGTGCTGAGAGATGTTGGAAATTGAGCGGGACTTAGTGACGAGAATGGCTCAGCAAGTTGTATTATATGAAGAATTTGTATTCTGGTCTTTAATTTTCTCTTATAGCCTGATTTTACCAACGAGTTCATCCTATCTACATTCCCTTCTTTTCTAATTTTTCTTTTTTTCTTTAACCTGTCCTTTCCACAAAAGTCTAATTTGCTTTGACTACTACCCTTCCTTGACTCTTTTCTTCCTATTTCTTCCCCCATTCCCCTTTTTATCTTTATTGGGCAAGATGAATTTCTCACTCCCGCGGTTGCTCCCTCTTGCGGTTGCTCTCTCTCTCTCTCTCTCTCTCTCTCTCTCTCTCTCCTTCCCCCTCTCTTCTCCTCTCTCTCTCTCTTCCTCTCTCTCTCTCTCTCTTTCTCTCTCTCTCTCTCTCTCTCTCTCTCTCTCTCTCTCTCTCTCTCTCCTTTCTCTCCCCTCTCTCCCTACCTCCCTTCTTTGCTTCTGTCCTTTCTTTTCTTAAACGTGTGGCATTTGTATACATGTTTCTACGTTTATCATGTGACACCAGAAAAAGCAGCTCAAATGGGAAAAAGAAGGAAAGAAAAGCAAGCAAACAAAAACAACAAAGGTACAAAATATGTTGTGGATCCACATTCAGTCCCTACAGTTTCTTTTGTGGATGTGTAATGCCAAAGGGATTTTTAATGGGGTGACCAGTTCCTCCATTTGTCCTATTTCGATTCTGGCCTTTAAGGTTATGACTGTCCCTCTTAATTGGTTGGAAGATAAAGGTGTTATAGACATTCCTTTCATTAGAATATCAGTAACCTCCATCTATGAGGGCTATCCCCACCTAGGTCTCTCTGCATTATGTCATTGTTCTTATTATTCCATAAAAGGCTTGTTATCTGATATTTCCCTTAGAATTTTTTGAGAAGATACTTCCTGCTAGCCTTTGGATCCATTTCCCAGTATTTTCCATTTAATAAACTATTGAACTGGTTCTAATTTCTGTCCTGCTTGGTTTCTTTTGACATTACAGATGGAGATGTCTTCTTCACCACATTCCACTGGATTTGGCCTTGAATCATCTCAGTTTTGAAAGAACCAAGCCCACTAGAGTTGATCTCTGATCAGAGTTGATTTTCTGTGGTTGTTGGGTAGGTATTCGCTTTTCTGTTCATTTATTGCATAATTCATGCTTCCTGGTTTCTTGAAATCATCCTGCCTTTTTTTCAAAAGTTTTTTTTTTTTTTTTTTTTTTTTTTCCTTTTTTTTTAATTTTAAAGGAATAATAATGTTAAATTTTAAAATTAATTTAATCCAAAATTTGTAAAAATTTTATTTTCTTCAAAAGAATCAGATTGAATTATTTAAATTAACTTTAAGAAAAAAAGGGATTGAAAAATAATTTTGGGAATTCAATTAATTTTTTGTACCCAATTTTTTTTGGGATAGCAGTTCATTATTAGTATTAGAAATGTTTGTTGATCTTTTTGGGATGGCCTGTCCATCAAACTGGCCATTAGATTGTTGTTGAAGTTTAAGATTCCCTGTCCTTGTCATTTCATCGGATGTTTTAAAGTAATATAAAAATCCTCTTTTTTCAGGCCTTATTTCTACCCGCCTGATCTTTTTTGACATTTTTCCCGAAATTTTTTTAAAATTTAATTTTTAATTCTTTGGGATCAACCCGGAGCCAATTTTTGGACGGGGTTCTTTGGGTTTATATTTTAAAATTAAATTTTTTACTTGGGATTTCAACCCACCCAACAATGTATTTAGTGTCCCTGCTTTCCCACATCCCTCCAATATTGATCATTCTTTTTCCGTCATCTTGGCCAATCTGGGAGGTGGTGGGGTACCTCTTAATTTGCACTGCCTAATCAATGGGATTTGAGATTTTTTTTTATGACTAGAAATGGTTTTAATTTCAGGAAGATGAATTTATACCGGTTCCCTTTCTTGAACGTTCGGGACAGTGAGTTTCCCTTTGCTTCCCACCTTTCCATTTTTTTTGGAATTTTTTTTAACTGTTCTTCCTCCTTCCAATTCCTTGTTGATAAAGATAAGTCCTTTTGATTAATGTGTCATTTTAAGATTTTCAATACAGGTTTTTGAGTTTGTGTTGAATGTCAAATTTTATCCAGTTTTTAATGGTATGAAAGATCCCAAAACCAAATTAATCAGAAGGAAAAAAGTATGTTACCGTATAAAGAAATGGTTTATTAAACGGGGCAAAAAGACAGTGACTTTGAAGGATTACGGTAATGATCAAAGACTTTTTGGTCTTCCTGAAGGTATGGGCCAATTGTCCATGGTTGTCGGTTGAAAATCTTAGGTCGTTCCCGACCTCAAAGGGAAATGGGTTTTTGAAGGGGAAAGGAGGGTTGTTCTTTCTCTTTTTCCTGCCAATATTCCTCCACCCTTGTGTTTTTCTCCTCCTGTGGTTTTGAAAGGGGTGGTCCTTGAAGAAGGTGAGGGGACGAGACGCGGAAGTGTGGTTCGGATCCAGGGAGCAGTTGAGGGTTTGGCGCTCTTCCTGCAGGGGCTTTCGCTTTGGGGTTTTGAAGAAAGGGAGGAAGGGGAAATGAAGGGAAAGGAAAGGAAAGAGCGGGAGGGTGGAGAGTTAAATATTGGCGGCCTGTAGGCAAGGGGTTTGGGGCGCAGGGGTCTTTCTTGGTTTAAAGTGGCCCAACGTGGAAAGGTCCGGTTGTGGCGTGCTTTTGGGCTGGGGTGGTTTGAAAAGAGGGTGTCAGTGTTTTGGGTGGGAGCCAGAGAAGGGGGCAGAGGTGGGTGAGGTTGTAAGGGGGGAGTAAGGGTTGTGGGGAAGGGTGAGGGAGGAGCGAGCTTGTGGTTTCGCTTCTCGGCCTTTTTAAGATCAATGTAGTATCTGCTTATCAGTTTAATATCGATACGTCCCTATCTGAGGACAATAATTAAATGGTTTTTTGATCCAGGAGATGGAATAGAGCTTTTGTCCACTCCACGCATCGACCCAATTGCAGTACTTTTGGGAATGCATTTTCCGGGATTGTTTTTTAAAAAAGTTTTCTCCAATCTGCCTCCTGCCGTTAGAGACAAACCCTCTTTGAAGAGCCCAAGCTTTCCTTTCCTGTTGTTCATTCCTTCCACCTATAGGTAGGTACCCCTCTATCCGATGTAAAGGAAAAGCAAGAAGATTTGTGTGTTCCGGGTAAG